>NC_051209.1:23547881-23569375 GCF_015220075.1 Falco rusticolus | reverse complement strand
CATTACAGAATCATGGTTATACAGCATGGCAGCATTGGAGCTGGAGACAACTGCTGGCACTGGGGCACATGCTCTACCATCTAACCTGGTTCATCCTCAGAAGTGCAGGAATTACGAATTACGTGGTTGTACAGAGAAACTTCCACTGGTAACAGAGACACATGCAGAGAAAATCAGTTTGTCAATACAGTCCTTTCCCCCTTGTAGTGCTGATGTGGTTTGTGCCTGCATCCAGCTTCCCTAAAACCAAACTAAAACCATCTCCTTGCCTTTCTCCTTTTGAAATTGAAATTGAAAGTGTGTAAAACATCTAAATGGCATAATCTGACTCCTGTTTTGTACTGATTTAACAACTTACTGTTGGTGGAGGCTCCTCCTCCTCCTCCTCCTCCTCCTCCTCCTCCTGCTTTTCCGGAACCCATTTTCTGTTGACATTGAAACTGTTGATCCGATTTACCAAATGGAATTGGCCGAACTACAGACTTGTGACTCGCTGAAAGATGCATTCAAATCAAGCAGCCTTACTAATTTTTATGCATCTCTCCCCTCAGAGACATATCATAATCTCAGGAACCACGCACTCAAAATTGCAACCATCTTTGGCAGCACCTATGTCTGTGAGCAGACTTTTTCCTGAATTAAATATCTGAAATCTCCAATCAGATCCAGACTAACTGATGAACACTTGCATCACTTGCTATGACTAGCAGTGACAAATATGGAACCTAACATTGACCATCTCATTAGCCAAAAGCAGGCCCATGGTTCACATTGAAATATTATTTGTGTTTGTTGATTACAATTGTTCTTAATTTTAAATATTGCATTCTTTTTCCTGTTTTTTGTGCACTACTACAAATAAAATATGTGCAGTGTGCATAGGAATTCGTTCATTTTTTTCCAAACCATAGTCCGGCCCCCGACAGTGTCTGAGGGACAGTGAACCGGCCCCTTGTTTAAAATGTTTGAGGACCCCTGCAGTATGTTAATGTTAAGTCTGCTCTCAAACACCCCATCTGCTCTGCAGATGTTTCCTCTCAGATGCTGCTGCAGATTAAAGACATCACAGGGACCAGGGGAACGGCAAAACAGTGTTTTCAAGTTGCTTGCTAGTTGTGGATGTGCATAATTTGCCTTAAGTACAAGAAAATCCCACATGCAAGCCATCCAGCCAACCGGGGAAGTGCCAGTTGGTAGGTGCAAGCATGTTACCATATGCAAAGCCAACCATTAGGTTGCTCAAAAAAACTCTCTAACATGTTTTCTCCTCTAGCCCTATTGCTGTATAGAGCACCTTGTGCATTTTCTTAGCCTTCAGTTGACCTCCACATGACAGTTAAGCCTGTAGTGCACAATTCATTTCACTCACTAAGAGGCACATACAAGAGCTGACAGCTCAATATGCCCTGGAAATAGTTTATTATAAGGATAACAAGTTTTTGGTTTGCTACTTGTGCTTCTTGCCCTCATTTTCTGGCATTTTAGTTATTATAGCTATTTAATCAGGGTAGAGGAAGATAAAAACATTTTGCCATCAGTCACAGCTGGTAAAAGTAAAAAAGTAATTTTAAGTCATTTTTTTTGCCATTGGTGGAGAGGGGTCAGAAATTTGACCCTTTGAAAATGTTGAGATGTCTTTGGCAGACAGGGAGAGCAGATGATCTCCCAGGCTTCTTCCAGCCACACAGTTCTCTGATTCTGTGTATAATGAAGTAACTTCCTAAAGCCATTTGTGCTGCCTGCACTTATAGATATGGTTAATTAATGAGATTGTCCATTAATAATAAAGCAGAACATTGCTATGGAGAGAATATTGTACTTATTTCCAACAACCCTCCAGAGTTTTGTGGTATGCAGGATTCTGCTGCTCTTAATAAATAATATATAACTCTGATATTCTATAATATTATGCCACTAAAGAAGATCTCTAATCAATTCTGCTCATCATCTTTCACCTGCTATATAATTGTTGTGGTTTGTTTAGAGAGGATTACTTATCTCCCCTTGCCTCCTTCATAAAACAATCTCTTTTGACTGTTATATCACTCCTTTTTCCAAGGGGACAACATTTATATTGCACCTGATATATTATCCAATATCCAAATGAAAGGATGAACTTGGCCAGCACATCTTCACATCTCCACATTCATCATGTTCCTAAATGTTTGAACATGTCCATACTGAAATGCATAGTTTAAGTTACTTTGTAGTAACACACTGTATTGTTTCCTCTCACCTATAAGAGAACCTGAGGAACCTGAATGTGCACAAGTCCATGGGACCTGATGACATGCATCTATGGGTCCTGAGGGAACTGGCCCTTTTGACATGCCTGAGGAAAAGGATGTCATCCAGAGGGACCTTGACAGGGTAGAGAGATGGGCCCATGTGAACGTCATGAAGTTCAACAAGGACAAGTGCCAGGTCCTGCACCTGGGTCAGGGCAATCCCAAACATGGATACAAGCTGGGCAATGAGTGAATTGAGAGCAGCCCTGTGGAGAAGGACTTGGGGGTACTGGTGGATGAAAAACTGAATATGAGCTGCCAATGTGTGCTTGCAGCCCAGAAAGCCAATTGTATCCTGGGCTGCATCAAAAGAAGCATGGCTAGCAGGTCAAGGGAGGTGATTTTCCCCCTCCACTCCCATGAGACCCCACCTGGAATACTGTGTTCAGCTCTAGGGCCCCCAACATAGGGACATGGACCTGCTCAAGCAGGTCCAAAGGAGAGCCACAAAGATGATCAGAGGGCTGGAGCACCTCTTCTATGAAGAAAGGCTGAGAGAGGTGGGGTTGCTCAGCCTGGAGAAGAGGAGGCTCTGGGGAGACCTTATAGTGGCCTTCCAGTAGTTAAAGGGGGCCTACAGAAAAGATTGGGAGAGACTCTTTATCAGGAAGTATAGTGATAGGATGAGGGGTAAAGGTTTTAAACTGAAAGAGGGTAGATTTAGATTAGGTATTTTAGGAAGAACTTCTTTACTGTGAGGGTGGTGAGGCACTGGAACAGGTTGCCCAGAGAAGTTATGGATACCCCATCCCTGGAAGTGTTCAAGACCAAGTTGTATGGGGCTTTGAGCAACCTGGTCTGGTGGAAGATGTCCCTGCCCATGGCAGGGAGAGTGGAACTATATGATCTTTAAGGTCCCTTCCAACCCAAACCATTCTATGATTCTATGAATTAGCAATGTTTAAGAAGGTAAACCAGAGCCAATGCCCTTTTTAGCAGCTCACACTTGAAAATGTGGTAGCATACAAAGATGATGTAATGTAAAAAAAGGAAATTTCAGAAAACTAATTTTTTTTCTGCTTTACCCTGCAAAACCTTTTTTTATTTGAGGTGAGGAAGGCAGAGGTATATGAGATGTGTTCAGAGAATAATTTGGCCCATGCCATACAGTGCAATCTCATTTGGATTTGGATATCTGGGAATGCAAGACCACTATATTTCCATGCAAAAAACAGTGGCAACTCTTGTCTTATGACACTTATCTGACACGAGTAGGATCTAAACGTCTGGAGTAGGAGCTCAATAATTTGCTTTCCTGAAAAAGGAGTATTTTTTTAAACCATTGATATGTTCTGACATGATGTCAGATTGTATCAGGGCATTTTCCATAAACCAGTTTTGCATATGTGCGAGATGCTGTCCACAACAGGCTCACAACTGAACTAGATAAATATTTAAATTATTTAAGTATTTAATTTATGGGCTGTTCACAAATATCAATTTCTATTCTCTCGGATATCCCAGGATAATCCAGTGTGTCTCCTCCTCTTCCCCATGACTAATTGTCTGCAACCTAAATATATAGATGAGGTCTGTATTCTGTGTGCTTACCCGCAAGGGCATTATCAATGAAGAAAGGTCTCCTGTTTGGTTTTCACCAGTCTTGCTCAACATGAAGATAGAGTACACTTTTAAATCATAGCTATGCTGTTGTTTGAAAAGAGCTGTTAGAAAAACTAAACATAAAAAATGTATTCTCTGTCATCTAGGAGCTGATCTCAATCCTACCTCAGGCAATGGAAAAACTTCTGTTAGTATAGGTGGGGCAGAATCAACACTTCTGGGAGAAATCTGGGCTTTTCTCCATCTCCATTTTCTGTCTGTATGGTGGGGCTCCCCTTTTCTCCTGACTTCTGATTAAGATAACAAGGGGTTCCTCTGAGTTTCACCCAATTAAATTTTAAACACCCCTTGTAACTGAGACATGAATATTCATGTCAAATTCTCCCAAGAAAGATGGGGGGAAAATTATCTGAACAAAATTCTCCAAGACATACAATAGTGTCTTTAAAACACCATGTGTCATGAAGTTCGAACAAGATATTGACAATGCTCAAACTGATGAGACATTTTACAATGGGCACCAGGAATCATAAAAACTGTATAGGTCAAGAATCAACTGTGGTGAAAAAGGCTGCATATACATAAAGTAGCATGTTGTCCTAACAGTTCACAAGATTTCTGAGACTTATTTAGCTCTGCCCTTGTGAAAAGTGATGAGCCCAATCCAGTCACAGCTGGCAACTGGACAAAGTGATGTAAACCATAACAGCAGCAACTGCTTTATGAATCTGCAGGTGGGGATGCCCAGTGTGCTCTGTCCTTCTGCAGACATGGCCACACAAGGGTAGAGAGGGGCAGGATCAGACCCAGAGAGGCTCAGTGCTACTGCAAAATTTGTCATGGACAGTGGGAAATCCCACTTATTGCCCAGTTCTGTAGCATGCAGACCCACTCTACCAATTCCCTCATGCCTTGCAAGGGACAAAAGAGGTGCTAGTTTAATGCCATGATGGGAAACAAACTGCCAACATCCCAGGTTGGCACTGCACGGGAAACACACTGCAAGGAGAATTTCAAGCTAATTCTAAACATCAACTGATCAATCTGTTAAACAAAGATGCCTAAACCAGACTCAAAATAGCACTGAGGAGCTTCAGTGCTGTATACATGGGTTTCAGGTACCTACCTGCTAGAAAACAATATTTTAAAAAACCTGTCTAACCTGCTGAGGTGTCGCGACGGAGGGAAGACACAGTCACTCAATATGAGTGATCAGCAGACTTTGTTTATTGTCTCTTACAGTCACCTTTTATGCCTTCTTATAATTAGCTCATACATATTACAAAAGTTAAGCTCATTATTGGTTAGTTGCCTAAATACCAAGCCCGCCCCTAGTTTCTCTTCTGTAGTTATCTGTTCCCACCTGCAACATTCTTTTCCCACCAAAATCTTCCTGTTATTGTGTAACAAGGACAGCCAAAGACAGTGCATTTTTGCTTTACTTCAGATAAGCTGAGAGCAATGTGCATTTTTGTCCAGCCAGCTGGACTATGTCTATGTGACCCTTTTCAGCTAGCCAGTTTTCCACAATTCCCCCGTTTTTATTTTGGGCGACATAGGCTTGGTTGACCATTTTCAATAACAGCGTTTTAACACAGGAAAATACACAGCCAACTTATAAAATCTCAGTTCAGAAGTGTAATTCCAGAAATACTTTAAAAATAAAGTTAGCTTGAAGCTTTAATTTAGATGCTCTTTCTGTTCCAGTGATATAAAAAGTTTAAAAAATTCAAAGGTAATTTTAAAGTTCTGAACATGGACTGATGCAAGCTCAAAACCCAAAAAGAAACCAAACTGATGTTTGACTAGGAATATTTGCAAATATTTTAGTGGAAAATCCCTGACCATTAACAATTTTCCGTCCAAATAACAACTGTCCTTATGCAACCAACCAGTCCATACATTTTCTGAAGAATACCTCATTGATATCAAGGAATTAACAAAGGGAAGAAATTAGTTCTAAGCTATATACATTCATAAGTGGATTTTTCAATAGTTACATACAGATTTACACACTAAGCCATAATGGCTTGTAGGTGATACACACAAGAAGAGTACGTTGCTTATCTGTCTGAATGTCTATGCTAAATTTGACAACTATGCCACAAGCCAAGCCTACATGGGTGCTGTATGTTATGCACGTTCCTTAACAAACAGAAGTATAATAGGTAAATTCCCAAGATCTAATCCCCAACCTAATTATATTATTTTGTAGCCAATTAAGGAAAATAACACAAATGTGCATATCTACATGTGCACACACCTTTTAGTTCAGAACCAATCTGTGATAAAAGGCCTTAGCCTTATGGCATCATCGAATCTTAACGAGTACAGTAATTAAAAATGCAGTCTTACTGTAAGTGCAATTTATGCTGACATTCCCTCAAATGCTACACGTGAGTATTTCTCACTCAACTGCCTCAAGTTAAAATAGTAGTATTTGTTAATATGTATTAAAAAAACATTAATTCTCTACAATAGCAGTTGACTTCTATAACACTGTGTAAGCAAAAGAGGCTTAAGATGGGTTTTCTGAATACTAACAATTTATTTTAGACTGTCTAAACTCAGGTCTTGAAAGATTTCACTCTGCCAGACATAGAAACACTGTTGCACTCCAGTTGTGATATCCCTTTTCCCAAGTTGTCACATGCACATCTCGCTCAAGCAACATTATTGTTTAAGTTTCTCTCTGCTACATAAAAGCATATTGCACTTGTAGATATAAAAGACAGCACCCTTACTTAGATTATTACCTTATTACCTCATAACTCTTAGTATACCTTGTATCTCTGATTTCATCACTTCAAAAATTCACCAGAAGCAGATAAAACCACAGCCTCAGACTAAACTACACCTTAACTGCTGATTCAAATAAAGGCATTTTCTTCAGATATGCCTAATGCTTACAAATAATTTTGGCTGGTTTTGATCAAAAAACTATTATTACAATATTGATCAAAAATAATAATCCCGTTTGCAAAATGCCTTTAAGCCAGCCTCCTAGTCCCAACCAATTTCCACATTCAGAATACAGCATAAATACAGAATACAGAATAAATTATCTCCATCAAGGCAAAAAACCTTCTCTTTAAGCACAGAGATGTTTGCTAGGTCAAGGCAGAAACCCATTTCTTGTAGGGGACATCTGAAGCACATTTTTTTTTTTTTTTCGTGGGTTTGTAATCAATTCCGTATTTTTCCTTGAGAAGCTTAAGCTGTTCCTCTTGTTTCAGGAGTGTTTCCAACTCTGAGTTGTCGAATAGGTCTGTATTTCCCAAAAATATCATACATTTCCTCCGCTGTGAGTTTATACGGCAGGTTCCGAATATAAAGGATCCGACTGACCTCTGGGGGCAGCCAGATGTTAGCTCGCTTGGCCGCTTGCATCGCCATGGCGCCGATCGGAGGCGGGGGGGGTGCCGCCTTGGAGAGAAACCTCAGATATCCACACTGAGGCACTTGAAATACCAAAATCACTTGCAGTTTCTGGCAAAAACAACCTTAGCAACAGTAGCTATGCTATCTTGCATGCCAAATAGCACCACTCTCTTGGGTGGCATGACTATCTAGGTACCTATCTCCTTGACTATTGGATCTTCAGGATTCAGAAATTAAGTGCCCCTGTGCCTAAATCCCCTGAAGAGTATTATTTTTTTATGCATACCAGAACACACCTAAGACAAACCAAGAGTCTACATCTATTCTAGTGAAGAAAATGGTTTCTTTAGCCCTCAGGGCAGCTAGCACAGCACAGCATGCACTCAGTTTCACCCCCCTTGCCTCCAAAGCTGAGGGCCAAAACCCTACCAGGGCTCTACTAATGGCTCAATATTATGGACAGTCACATGCTGCTGCCCAGGTCTGCATCTGGCCATGTTTAGTTTGTTAGTACATATCCCCTGTCCTGAACAGCTCTGGCCAGTACATTAGGATGCTCCTGGCTTTGCTCCAGACTGTTGGTTAGGGCGTTTGCCTGGGAGCATCCTATAGGGGTGTGAAGAAATACAATTTCATTTCAGATCATGTTTCCCTGATCTCAAATATAAACAGCAAAAAAAAAAAATTAGATAAAAACTGGAGATTCACGTTTTTATTTTTGCAGCACAGTTGATTCACATTTTGAGGTTTTGCAGTGCAGTTGGAAGTGCATGGAGGATGGCACTTATGACAGGTAAACTGTCCCTGTAGTTCCTTGCCCAGCTTCCCATTGCCTTCTGCCAAGGCTACCACTGCTGCTCAGTGGCAACTTCTTCTGTTAAACTTTGTTTAGTTTTGTTGGGTTTTTTTTCCCATTCACAGACAGATTAGAGCTACAGGAATATATTGACATGAGCTGTGCTCATTCCCCACAAGACAGAACAAGAGCTCTTCTCAAAGCTATTGCAAGCTGTAAGCTTCCATAGCCTTCAGAAGGCACCTCTGTCTCCTAAGCGTAGGAAGGAGAAGTATGAAATGGGATCCTGTCTAGAAAGGATTTTGATTTCCTGATCTGCTCCAACGACACAGGGCCTGCACTGGAAGTACTTGCCCTTCACACCATGCTTGGGAAGGCCCACAAGCACTGTGAACCCTGCAGAGATCAGTTGCTTGAATGAAAAACTGCTCTGGGGTCCCGCCTGAGGGATGAGGAGGGGTTCATAATAATGTCTTTCAGTGCTGCTGTGTTTCACGCTGTACTGTGTAGCGGTTATGGAAGATAAAACTTCCCAGAGCTCCTTCAACAACAGCATGAATTAATGAATAACCTCAGTCTGGGCAGAGATATGGAAATGCACCCTTATGAGCTCTGCTCTCAGCCATTTGAGCTGAGGAGCAACAATAGCGATATGTCGGCTGGGGAGGATTAAGGAGGGAGTGCAAGGATAAAAAACCAAGAGAATGGGACAAGAAGGAGGAAAAGAAACTTTCTCATGATTAGGAATGATTGATGATCACATGAGAAGTGGGTTTGAATATGACTTCCTTTATGGGAGCAGGGTATGCAAGAGTGAGAGAAAGAAGACAGAGACAAGTGGGTTTTCACATTTGTGAAGAAAAAAACTTCTCAGAAAGAAATAGGCTTGGAGATAGTGAAGAGAGAAGACAGATGAAGAAGGATATGGGTAGGACCTGATGAGTTTCTGCCAAGTCCTCTTACTTTTATGTGCTCTATCACCATCTCTGTTGCAGGGGAGTCAAAGGCCGATATCAGTTACAGGACCCTACTGCACAAAATGTTATACTAGAAAACACAGAACTGTCACTTAAGGGGAACATGCCAGGCTGACAAATCCCAAGTATGTGGGCCAGGTCCATCTTCTGCCACCCTACCTACCAGTGAGCAGCTTCCCCTTTTTGCATCTGTCCATGAGCATGAGTTTCTTCTTGCTTCTCTGAGTAGATCAGCCCCAAAACCCAGTCTTCAGGGAGGAGGACAGACTCTAGGACAGCCAATATGGCCAAAGATGATTTTTTAAAATTAATTTTTTTTTGGGGGGGGAGGAAGAAGGAGGGAGAGAAGAAGGAAGGAAAAAAGGAGAAAAGGTGGCAGCAGGAATGACAGAGAAGGTTGTAAAGGGAAAAGAAAAGAAGATATGGTAAGACTAAGAAGAGCAAAATCTTCTAAAAGTCAGTATAAGTGTGAGCAAAGGGATAGCCCCAGTAGCAATACACAGAAGGTGAATTAATGGAGAGTGGAGGTTGCTGGAAGGGCAAACAGAACTCTCTTGGGGTTTTTATGCAAATATTATTTTACTATTTAATTACATGTTCTGCAGCTGTATAAAAGATGGGTCTGTTGTGTGAAACCCCATTACTCCTGTGAAGTGTGCTCAATATCATGATATTTAGCATACCTTATTCCTTGGCAGCCCTCCTGTACATTGCTGTGCCAATAATGTTATTGAAAACAAAGAGAAGGCAACTTGGCCATTTATTTGATATCTGTCGTGGTTTAACCCCGGCCAGCAACCAAGTACCACACAGCCACTTGCTCACTCCCCCTCACCCAGAGGGATGGGGAGGAGGATCAGAAAGGAATGTAAAACTCAAGGGCTGAGATAAGAACAATTTAATAGGTAAAGCAAAAGCCATGCATGCAAGCAAAGCAGAACAAGGAATTCATTCACTACTTACCATGGGCAGGCAGGTGTTCAGCCATCCCCAGGAAAGCAGGGCTCCATCACACATAATGATTACTCGGGAAGACAAACGCCATAATGCCAGGTGTGTCCCCCTTCCTTCTACTTCCCCCAGCTTATATACTGAGCATGACGTCATATGGTATGGAATACTTATTTGGCTAGCTTGGGTCACCTGTCCTGGCTGTGTCCTCTCCCAATTTCCTGTGCCCCTCCAGCCCTCTGGCTGGCAGGGCCCAAGGAACTGAAAAGCCCTTTTCCTAGTATAAACATCACCCAGCAACAACTAAAAACATCAGTGTCCTATCAATATTGTTCTCACATCATAGCCAAAACAGCACTGTAATAACTACTAAGAAGAAAGTTAACTCCATCCCAGCTGAAACCAGGTCAATATCCAAAACTAATTGCTAAGATTTAAGCCCAATAGTGGGGTATGGGAAAGCATCACATAACACTAATGCTTAAAAGAATATTTATCTTGTTCATTTTTTTAACAAACTCTAGTTGAAATATAGCTTAATTTCATAAGATCTCGAGAATATATGCAATGTTTAACAATCTTTCAACAGGTCATTCCTCACATGTCATATTAAAAACATACTGAAAATCCTATTCTTCATCCTTTTACACTCTTATGTAAATAAGGGTGGTGAAACACTGGAACAGGTTGCCCAGAGAGGTGGTAGATGCCCCATCCCTGGAAACATTCATGGTCAGGTCGGACAGGGCTCTGAGCAATCTGATCTAGTTGAAGATGTCCCTGCTCATTGTAGGGGGGTTGGACTAGATGACCTTTAAGGGTGCCTTCCACTCCAAACTATCCTATGATTCTATGATTAATTTAGATACAGAATCAAATAAGCTGGTAGGATCAAAGTCACTCCTAATATTCAGAATTCCAACAGAGCAATTCTTCTCATGTGCATATCAAAATGCTGAGAGATATAACGTGCTAGCTAAAACCTGGTACTTAATGTAGCTACATGGTTCTACCAGAACATGTTCAGGGATCGTATTATGCTTTCTGTTCCTCAAAAGCTGAATACCTAAAGTGAGCTCCAGTGCTGTCATGAACAGAGCCATGCATGTGTTTGTTTCTGAATGTGTTTTCCAGGGAAAGATGGTAATAACAGGAACCTTTGAGATTGTCCATATTGGACTTGAAGTGACATGAAGACATTCACTGGGACTTGGAGGAGTCATCTGTACATTTCAGTTATTTACAGGAGACACCTGTAACAAAGCTGCAAGCTCTGATTTATCCAAACTCAGTGAGTCAGCATTGTATAGCTGGTTACTGAGTCCTTTCTACACAGACAGAGCTACATGCTTATTTAGAATCATGTAATCATTTAGGTTGGAAAAGAACTTTAAGATCAACAAGTCCAACTGTTAACTCAGGACTACCAAGTCCACTACTAAACCATGTCCCTAAGCACCACATCTACACATCTTTTCAACACTTCCAGGGGTGGTAACTCAACCACTTCCCTGGGCAGCCTGTTCCAATGCTTGACAACCCATTCAGTAAAGAAATTTTTCCTAATATCTAATCTAAACCTTCCCTCGTGCAACTTGAGGCCATTTCCTCTTGTCCTATCACTTGTTACTTGGGAGAAGAGACTGACACCCACCCACCTACAACCTCCTTTCAGATAGTTCTAGAGGGCAATAAGTTCTCCCATCAGCCTCCTTTTCTCCAAGCTAAACAACCCCAGTTCCCTCAGCTGCTCCTCATAAGACTTGTTCTCTAGACCCTTTGCCAGCTTTGTTTCCCTTCTTTGGATGCACTCCAGCACCTCAATGTCTTTCTTGTAGTGAGGGGCTCAAAACCTAACACAGTATTCAAGGTGTGGCCTCACTAGTGCCGAGTACAGGGGGATGATCACTTACTTCCTTTGTCCAGCTGGCCACACCATTTTGGATACAAGCTAGGATGCTATTGGCCTTCTTGGCCACCTGGGCACACTGATGGCTCACATTCAGCTGGCTGTCAACCAGCACCCCCAGGTCCTTTCCCACCAGGCAGCTTTCCAGCCACTCTGCCCCAAGCCTGTAGTATTGCATGGGGTTGTTGTGACCCAAGTGCAGGACCCAGCACTTCTCCTTGTTGAACCTCATACAATTGGCCTCAGCCCATTGATCCAGCCTATCCAAATCACCCTGTAGAGGCTTTCTACCCTCAAGCAGAGCAATACTCCTGCCCAACTTGGTGTCATCTGCAGACTTCCTGAGGGTGCACTCGATCCCCTCATCCAGATCATCAATAAAGATATTAAACAGAACTGGCCACAATACTGAGCCCTGGGTAACACCACTTGTGACTGGCTGCCAGCTGGATGTAACTCCATTCACCACCACTCTTTCGATATGGCCAGCCAGCCAGCTTTTTACCCAGCTTAGAGTACACCCATCCAAGCCATGAACAGCCAGTTTCTCTGGGAGAATGCTGTTGGAAATGGTGTCAAAGGTTTTACTAAACTCCAGGTAAACAACATCCACAGCCTTTCCCTCATCCACCTTGTCATAGAAGGAGATCAGGTTAGTCAAGCAGGACCTGCCTTTCATAAACCCATGCTGGCTGGGCCTGATCACCTGCTTGTCCTGCACATGCCATGTGATGGCGCTCAAGATGATCTGTTCCATAACCTTCTCCGGCACCAAGGGCAGGCTTGACAGGCCTGTAATTTCCCAGATCCTCCTTCCAGCCCTTCTTGTAGATGGGCTTCACATTAGCTAACCTCCAGTCTTCTGGGACCTCTCCAGTTAGCCAGGACTGCTGATAAATGATTGAAAGTGGCTTGGTGAGTATTTCTTCCAGCTCCCTTAGCACCCTTGGATGGATCCCATCTGGCCCCATAGACTTGTGTATGTCTAAGAGGTGTAACAGATCACTGACCATTTCCCCTTGGGTTACGGGGGCTTCATTCTGCTCCCCATCCCTATTTTCCAGCTCAGAGGGCTGAGTACCCTGAGGGTAACTGGTCTTAATATTAAAGACTGAGGCAAAGAAAGCATTAAGAACCTCATCTTTTTCTTCATCCTTTGTGACTATGTTACCCCCATACATCCAATAAAGGGTGGAGATTCTCCTTTAGCCTTCCTTTTGTTGTTAATGTACCTATAGAAATATTTTTTTATTGTCTTTTATGGCAGTAGCCAGATGAAGTTCTAGTTAGGTGTCCTGGTTTCAGTTGGGATAGAGTTAATTTTCTTCTTAGTAGTTAGTACAGTGCTGTGTTTTGGCTCTGATGTGAGAACAATGCTGATAGGACAATGATATTTTTAGTTGTTGCTAGGTAATACTTATACTAAGTCAAGTATTTTTCAGTTTCTCAGGCCCTACCAGCAAGAGGACTGGAAGGGCATAGGAAATTGGGAGGGGACACAGCCAGGACAGCTGACCTGAACCAGCCAAAGAGATATTCCATACCATAGGCTGTCATGCTGAGTATATAAACTGGGGGAAGAAGAAGGGAAGGGGGTGTAGAGGAATGAAGGCAAGTTAATTAACATTGATAATATCCAGCTGTGGGCTTGCTTCAGGGGCGGTGGGTTGGCTGATGTGGCTAATGTGCAGCTGTGGCTGGTTCCTACTAAGTAGTTAAATAGCTCTAAGGGGGCTGAATAGAGGAAGAGTAGGGTATATTGGTCTGAAGAAATAACATATAAAGTAGATGAACTTTTGGAACCTTGGGGGGGGGGGGTTAGTGGTTGTGCTGGGGCAAGGTGTGGGAGCTACTTATTGAAGTTAACTTGGTATGTGATGATAAAAGCCTTGTTGCAGCTGGTGAGTTTGGATAGTGCTGTGACAGGGGGACATCTGGCATTATGGCATTTGTCTTCCTAAGTAACCATTTGTCATGGTTTAACCCTAGCTGGTAATTAAGTACCATGTAGCCACTCACTCACTCACCCAGAGAGATGGGGAGGGGAATCAGAAAGGAATGTAAAAATTGAGGGCTGAGATAAGAACAACTTCATTAAAATAAAATAAAAATGAAAGAATAATAATAACAATGATGACAATAACAGTTATAAGGGGGGGGGGGGGGAGAGAATAAAATTCAAATGGAAAGGAAGAGAGAAAACAAGTGATTCACAATACAACTGCTCACCACCTGCCAACCAGTGCCCAGCCAGTCCATGATCAATGATTGGTAAGCCCTGGTGAATCCCCCAGGTGTATATATACTGAGCATGAAGTCCTATTTTATGGAATACCTCTTTGGCTAGTTCAGGTCAGCTGATCTGGCTGTGTCCCCTCCCAATTTCTTGTGCCCCTCCAGCATTCTTAATGGTAAGACCTGAGAAACTGAAAAGTCCTTGACTTTGTATAAACATTGCCCAGCAACAACTAAAAACATCAGTGTCCTATCAACATTGTTCTCACATCAGAGCCGAAACATAGAACTGTACTAGCTCCTAAGAAAAAAATTAACTCCATCCCAGCTGAAACCAGGGTGCCATTACACATGATGGAGCCCTGCTTTCCTGGAGATGGAAGAACACCTGCCTGCTGATGGGAAGTGGTGAATTAATTCCTTGTTTTGCTTTGCTTGCATGCATGGCTTTTGCTTTACCCATTAAACTGTCTTTATCTCAACCCACGAGTTTTCTCACTTTTCCAATCCTCTTCCTTATTTCCCTGTGGGTGGAGTGAGCGAGCAGCTGCGTGGTGCTTGGTTGCCAGCTGGGCTTAAACCATGACATTGGGCTTTGGCCCTTCTAATTTTCTCTCTGCATAAACTCACAACATCCTTTTAGTCCTCCTGAGTTGCCTGAATATACTTTGGCTTTTCTTGTTAGCTAATTGTAAAAAATGTCCCTAGTGAGATGATATATAATCAGTAACTTTGTTTTACCAAAAAAAGACAAATGACTGCTGTGTCTTAGCATAACAAGTGCTGTTGTTGTGGGATAATTATTGATTTGCTACTCCACCTTGGGACACTTTCTGACTTGCAGAAACTAATGTTTTATTTCATCCAATTTCCAAACATTAATCAATATGATAATTTGATGATGCTGAAGGATGTTTGATGGTTATTGATCTAAAAAAACCCACCACATAAGAGCTATCATTGCCTTGATCCTCATAGTTTCTCATTCTCATTAGTAGTTGATGCTATCTCCACTTGAAAACAAAACAACAGTTTTTCTTGTCTGAACTTAATTTATTACCTAGCTACACTCATTTTAAGCTTACTCGACTTCCTTCTTGGCAGTCACTTACCATTACTGTCACACATAGATGCTTCTTTCCTAAGTGAGTTCACTTGCAAGATTTTATGGAGAACTTTTTCCTACATAATTTAAAACTCTTCAAAAATGAAGAAGGTATAGGCTAAAAAAAAGAATATGGAAAGCTCAGAGAGTATTCCAGTACACAAAAAGCACTGAGGGAAGTTCCGAAACACTGCAGGAGCGCTATGGTTAATGTAGAAACTTAATAAGGGCCTGAGCTGCATAGGAGTGGAGGGGAGCCTCAGTCAGCATGGCAGCAGCCTGTGGAAACAAGGCTGCCATGCAGAAAGCACTAGAAAAACAAGAAAATGTTCTGAAGTAGCGCTTAAGGAGAACAGGGCTTCCAAAGGAGGATGGAGAAGGATAGATTGGAGACGTGATCTCCTCTTCAGTGACCTGGATGGAAGGAATACCTTGGGTCTCTCCCCACAGAGCATCATCTCTGGTCTTTAATCACTCTCAGTGCTCTTCTCTGAGTCACCTTCACTGCTTCACCATCACTCGAGATGTACAGCTATCCGAACACTCCAAGAAGAGATGCATGTGTACCAAATATGGACAGAGGCATAGTCTGCCTGGTGACAGCAGATGACAGTTTGGCACCTCCTCCCATGACCTCCTCCAGCCATCACAAGTGTCCTGTAAATGGTGTCTTCTCCTCTACACAGCTGAGAGGGAAACTTGGTGTTCCCTCTGGAAGAGGATGGGGAGACTTCGCTCAGCAGGGAGGTTGCCAATTTTGCTGTGCCCCCGCAGTCTTTGGCCTTGACTACAGAACTTGTGGATCCTCTTGCTCTAATTGGAGAGGCCCCATGTAGCTGATTATCTACCACACTTTCCATCTCCTTTTCCTAGTGATTGCTTTCCTGTCCTGTAAGCCTGGTTCACATTTGTGCACAGGAGCATGATCTTACAGTTGGCTTTTCTGAAATGCATGTTATGGAGCCCTCCAGAGCACTGTGTATCAGCAGCCCATCCCTCTTCCACTTCTCAATCTCTATGTCAATTTTAAATTCTGTTTGCAATGGTATTACATTTTTTTCAAGCCATTGATCAAATTATAAAATGGCACAGACTGCAGTGGAAGTACATTTAACTGGAAAATACTCACATGGAATTACATTTCTGACATATTAAGTAGAGCATTTAATACATTGATGTGCTATTGATGCCTAAATAAAAATATCATATAGAACCAAATAAAATGTCTTTTTATGTCAACACTTCTATTAAGAGGACTCAACATACAATCTCAAAAAACACAGCAGCCTACCTTTGGAAGATAGATTTACCACAACTCTGTATATCTTGGATTAAATTATATTGCCATCTCTATTTTTTTGTTAATTGAAACCTATATCAACATTATTTTTCCTAAAATCAAGATCAGGATGAGTTCTAGACTTATTTAATTGTTTTATCCTTTTAAGTATTAGCTCCAAAATAGCTGCCTCCCAGTTCTCTGGAACTTCTCCAGGGCTCCAGAAGGTATTAAAAATAAGCAGTATTGATCCACAAGCTTTTTTAAAATGTTCAGATATGTTATCTTGATTTACTGATTTTACTTTTTCATAGCTTCAGTTTTGTATTATTCTTTAATATCTTTGCAATGAAGAGTATTTCATTGTTATGAATATTTAAAAAAAATATGTACTGATAACTTGTGATATTCAATCATAATTATTGACAGTTCCTTTATTTCAATCCACAATTTTATGTGTTACTTCTGTTCCTTAATATCTGCTATTGCCTGCATTAGATTCCTTCTTGTGTTCTTTTTCTTCCCCTATTAGTTTTTTACAGTGTCTGGCTTCTTCTTTATATTAATTGTTATCAACTTTCCCTGTTTCTTTTTATTTTGTATTTTTGCTTTTTCTTTTGCTCTTGCACTTCTGTAAAGTTCTTTTTAAATAAGTGTAAATTTATGATCTGATTATGGGTTGCAGTTTTAAGCTACATATATTTGTAAATTACTCAAGTTTAGTCACAATTTCCTATTTATATTCTTTCCTCTGATTGATTTGACTTATAATTATTTTCAAGTTTGAGAAATAGCCCCTTGAAAAGGACATCCGTCTATACATTTATTTATATATGCAAAACATACCACACACATATCTATTTACACATAAAATGACAGAATTGTGTGTCCTGATCACTTTTTTCTAAACAAACATTAACTTGTAATTTTATAAGCAATTTTTATTTATCTGATAATACAAAAGATCTGATACAGAATTCCCTGGATTGGATATAACCTGTTCTGAGGCATTCTTAAAATTCCAAGGACACTGAAACACTGACAGCATGAGACCACCAAAGAGTCAACAAGAGTTCACTGATCTCTATGACATGAGCTGAATGAAAAATTTATCATTGTAATTTTCCATCTTTAGTGGAATTCGATCAATTCTGGAAATTATCCTGCTTGAAAAAGCTATTAGGCATATATTTAAAGCTTAGCACATACTGAAGAACTTTACAGAATGAGACTGAATTTAAGCACATTTTTAAATGATTCCCTGGTACCTCTAGCACCCATCTGAAAAAAAGTCATAAAAATACAGAAACAACAACTGCTGTTAGCAGATATTATTCAAATGTTTAAAACTGAGCATATGCTTAACATCACTGCTACACTGCAGTAGGTATGTTCAGACTATAACTTGTTATACACTACAGTTTAACATCCGTGGGTAATTAAGAGGTCAAATATATCTGTATCTCACAGGGTTCACATCTGTGAGCTTGCAGATTAAATGCTCATGATCTCTCCACAGCCTTCATCCAGCAAAGTACTTGACAGTCTTCAGAAATGAGAGCAAGTGAATCATAGGGATATTGCTATGTTTAAAGGCCTTACTGATTTAGGACTGATTTAGCAGAGTAACGCTATGAGTACTAATCAACCAAATTTCCATCATTAAAACCTGCCATCATTCTTTTTGAAATAGTGCCTGTCAGAGCTCATCAGTGTCATGGCTAGCATATCTATAACTGCTTAGCAGTCTTGTATTGAAACAATTATTTGCTGAAAATGTGCCTTTGCTAAAATAAAAAACAGCAGCAAATCAAAACATCAGCTGCATCAATAAATGCTCCTTGGCTCCTGGAATGAGTTTCTGGACAAGGAGAATGACAGAGAGAGTGCATGTACAAGCCCTGTCGCAGAAACACAAATACACTGATGTTCAGAGCTTCACGTCACCTGGAGAGGGAAAAGCCTCCTGCTGTGAGTGATTTAGTGTCCAGGGCAACTCTTCTTTCTAGCCCGATGAATATCTAATTACTTACACAGTGTGAATATATGGCAGCAGGAGAAAGTGTCTCCTATACAAATTCCCAGTATGAATTAGATGGAGCAAGGATTTGAACTTGTCTCCAATGCCCTAAAAGGGTGCCTTGACAAGCAAGTGAGTTAGTATACTGGACTTGATAGGAATCAGAGATAGGTTTTGCCTTCCTTTTCTGAATAAGGAAGGAAAAATAGTAAAAGGAGCATTAAGATTAACACATCAGAGTTAAAAATGTATATGCTGCAGCGCCTCTGTTGCAATATTATAGGGCAGGACTGAAAAAAAAATAATGTATCTCTATGTGTATCTGACCTCATGAAGAATGTAGAAGTAAAGAGCAGAATGGAGAAGGATTCATTACAAAGCAGAAGTAGCCCTGACTGAAGTAATGAAACCATGAGTTTGCAACCACACCGTGAGAAGTGAGAGCATGTGCAATACTACCTATGCTTTGAGGGAAGGAGCTGAAACCGCAAAGCTCTCCTCTTCCCCAGAGGAATTGTATCCTTGCTCAACACAAGAGGAGGGGAAAAAAGAGCTAGAAGTATTTTTCCTTTTCTCTTCTGTTCCTTGGCTTGTTTTAGATTGGAGAAAACAAATCAAAACCTGTGGCAGGAGTGGTGAGACGCTTGTGTTCCTGCTGGACTTGCTTGGCCTTAGAAAGCAAAATGAAAGCAAGGATCATCTAATCCATGAAGCATGAAGTTTAATGGAACAAGGGGCCAGGCCCAGCCTCCCAGCCAGCCACCTTGCAGAGTTGGTGTCTCACAGCTAGATCTGCTATAATAAGCCCTACAAGCCCTGCCTCTTTGAAGGATGCTCTATATTTTTAAATCACTCAAGACTTCAGTCTAATTAAGGAATGTTCAGTGAAGACAATTAATTAGCTCCAAAAACATGTGAGGTGCAAACATATGATGAGCCAAGCTGCTTATGCAGAAAATAGAATAACCCTAAATAATGTTTAAAAGCAAGCATGAGTAAAACTGTTTTGGGGTTTCTCACTTTACAAAATGCAGACAGTAAAGACTAGTTAATGCAAGAATTAACCAATATATACTGTTGATTAAGGAAGGACAAAAGTAAAAAAACTGATTTGTACTGGCCTGTTGAAAATACCTGGCAGTATTGGTAGATGCCCCAAGTTAGCACTCCTTTGTTTGTAAGCCAGCTGGCCCTCTTTGAGCAGGGTCACTCTCCCAAACAGTGCACCAGGGAGCATCCGATGAGCAAGGTGCTACCAGCTCTGGAATGCCACACTCCCACCACTCTGTTTTCCCAGCTGTCAACTCTGTTTCTAAATTGTCCATTTATAGCAAATACAGCACCTGCTATGGACATTTCAAGCTGCCAAGTGCTCGAATATATCTCAGAGAGCCACTCCATGCTTTAGCCTGTTATGCTCAACCTTTTCTCAACTGTTTGGTTAAAGCAGCTTTCCAGGATTTCTGAGGGCAAGTTTAGGCTGTTATGAACAAGATGGAAAAGCCTTTAGAATTGTTTTTGGGTAGACCTAAGATGTACGGTATTGCCTCTCAGAATAAAATAGCATATCCACTGAGCCTTGAACATACCACCCTCTGTAACCATACTACTTTTATGCTTTACATAGCACTTAAAGATTAATTCAGACTGATAATTCAAAAAACTTGAAATTAAAAAAAAAATCCTACTGAAGCTTTTACTGTTTAGTTCAACTGATTTGCAATTTTGATATTACCAAAATATGATGATTATTCATGAATAACTCCCAGGTGGAAAATATCAGATGCCTGGCTTTGTTCAAATTCATTCACCTCTTCCTTTAACCAACCTCCTTCACCCTAAAGGTGCTCAAGCACAAGAGAAAACACAAAAGGGTTCTGTCAGCCCCATTGCTTGGCTGCCCAAGAATAGTCCAAAACACAGGCTGGCTGTGCAGGAGCAAGCACAACCCAGTTCCTGCTATAAAATCAAAGCAACCCTGAGGAAAACTCCAGCTGCAGCTGCCAGTCTACAAAGACAGAGATCCCAGAGTTGCTAATAACCAGATGAGGAAGGAGTTGGGGTTGGTGCATCTTCAGCCAAAGGAGGGCTTTTGGGAGGCTGCGCAATGCAAGGGCTCCTCAGTTTTTGAATTCACTCCTCCTCCTCTGTGGCCAGAAAGAGCTCCAAATTCTTGACCTTCAGGCATAGTATAATCAGCCCATTTATTAGTCTGGGCTTTTGGGGAGGCTTCAGATGTACAAGGGGTGACTGGGCTCAGAGATTAATGATTTTTTTGGGGGTAGTTGCTTTTCACTGGGGTTAGTGATTTGCTTCTGCATTTCTTGCATTTTATGGGATGTGATTGGATTAACATAAGGCTGTCAGAGTATGAAATGGGCTTTCTTCATGTAGCCAAGTCAGAATTCATACAGAAGTGAATGAATGTGTCCTCGAATGCCTTGAATGTTATAAATTTCTGATTTTCTCTGGACTGTTCATCTCATTTGCTCCAGTGCAAAGTTGGCACAAAATACTACTGAATAAAAATTCTCCAACAATAGTAGCCTTTACAACAGGTCAGGCTGATTGCACAACTCACCAGTGACCCTACAAGCACTGTGGTGCTGCCTTGCAGCTGGACTATGCTCACCTAAGAAGGGTCTTCCCATCATGAACAAGGTGGTCCTGGTGGTCTGTCTTCAGGGAAGCTGGCACCCAGTGATGCTGAAGAGCAACAGTCTAGAAACACTTCAATAATCTGTGAAGCTCACTGCCCCAAGATTAAAGGAGGTCAAGTGCTCAAAGACTCCAAATGGATTAGCTTTTGTACTGCTCCTGCAAACTTCTAATTGTACTTGACATTCACAGATGAGAGCAGAGAAATCTTCACATTACAAGGCATTATCTAACCTTTCCTGGAGTTAAGGAAAAAAAAAAAAAGACAAAAAAACATTGTCCAAACAATGTCTCAGGAGCATCTGACAAGGCATAGTAAAATAGAAACAGTC